>NC_135237.1:219969745-220012429 GCF_051348905.1 Ranitomeya variabilis
TTTTTTACTGGACGAGTTGTACTTTTGAACGACACCATTGGTTTTACCATGTCTTGTACTAGAAAATGGGATAAAAATTCCAAGTGTGGTGAAATTGCAAAAAAAGTGCAGTCCCACACTCACTTGTTTTTTTGCTAGATTCACTAAATGCTAAAACTGACCTGGCATTGTGATTCTCCAGGTCATTACGAGTTCATAGACACCAAACATGTCTAGGTTATTTTTTTATCTAAGTGGTGAAAAAAAATTAAAAACTTTGCTTAAAAAAAATAAATAAAAAATTGCACCATTTTCCGATACCCGTAGCATTTCCATTTTTCAGGATCTCTGGTCGGGTGAGGGCTTGTTTTTTGTGTGCCGAGCTGACGTTTTTAATGATACCACATTTGTGCAGATATGTTCTTTTGATCGCCCATTATTGCATTTTTATGACAGCATGGCAAACACTGCTTCTGATTGGCAGTGAAATCATCCCCGCCGGTCAGAGAGCCACGGTTCCCACGTTGTCAAGCGTGAGAACTCAGCTGTGATCAGGGGTATAAAGCTTGCCTCCGGTCACTGGTGTCAGCTGATGGGACTACAGCTCCCATCAGCTGACACCTGATGTCGCTAATGACTGACAGCAGGAGCGGTTGATGGGAGGATTCAGCCGCTCCTATGCTGTAAATAATTTAAAAAAAAAAAAAAAAAAGACAGGCATGGGTTCTCTCGTACTTTTGATAACCAGCCAGGCAAAACTCATAGGGGCTACAACCTTCAGTTTTCAGCTTCGGCGAGGCTGGTTATCAAGAATAGAGGCGTCCCCACACCATATTTTTTAATTATTTAAATGTATCATTTAAAAGAACGGCGTGAGATCGTCCCCATTTTTGACAACCAGCCTGGATATTTACCCCCCGCCCCCCCAAAAAAAGGCCCAGAGGTGGCAAATGGGGTTCATATTTGTGGAGTTGATGTCATCTTTGTATTGTCAGGTGACATCAAGCCCACGGCCTAGTAATGGGGAGGTGTCCAAGACACCCTATCCTATAGTTACATGGTAAAGACACAGCCAGAATAAAGTCTTTTATTAGAAAACAAAACACACTTTTCCATTTTTATTTAAAACGGTTATACTCACCTAATATAAGAATTTCTCACTGTGATCTGCAGTGAAGTCACTGAGCTTAAACTGCGGTGACCTCATCTCAGACTTTTTCCCACGGTGCTTAAGTCACCGCAGTTCAGGCCGGCTGGGAACGCAGCCTCACTGACCGGCGGTGACCTCTATGTTGTCACCGCTAGTTACTGAACCTGAGCTCGCAGCAGCTCAGTCAGTGGCTCTCAGCCTAGACTGTCGCATCTTGGCACCGTCCAGGTTGAAAAGTATTCATCCTCAGATATGCATTACAGCATGGGACAGAACGACGGAGAAGTGAGGGATATGGCTGTTTATTTTTATTTTCTTACAGAAGACGAGGGATTAAGTGAAATTAGGAGTTTAACTGTGTTTGTTATCTTTAACCCCTTTCTGCCATCGGACGGAATAGTATGTCCGATGGCAGAACTCCGGGACATGTCAGCTATTTTGAATAGCTGACATGTGCCCGCAATAGGTGCGGATGGAATCACGATCCGTCCGAGCCTATTAACTAGTTAAATGCCGCTGTCAAACTGACAGCGGCATTTAACTAGAGCTTCCGGCCACATGATCAGGAGTCATCGGTGCATCGGCATAACAACCAGGGGTCTCCTGCAGACCTCTATGGTTGTTGATGCCAGATCGCTGTGAGCACCACACTGTGTGAGCGCTCATAGCAATGCTGTAATTCAGCTACATAGGGGCGATCTGAACATTGCTCTTATGTAGCAGAGCCGATCAGGTTATGCCAGCTTCTAGCCTCCCATTGAGGCTATTGAAGCATGGCAAAAGTATAAAAAAATGTTTTTCTGTTGTATCTATGTGGACCTTACTTGCGTTTTTGTCTGGTTTTGAGGACGTATTTTCTGAGAAGGGGAGTCAGGATTTGCCTCCTCATCATGCATGACTGTCCTATTAACCTGACTCCCAGAGATAAACTACCCAAGTCCAGACTGTACAATCATTACGGTCCTGAGAGTCAAGCCATGAAAGATTTTATTGCTGTGAGTCTTGAGAAGGGACATATTAGAACCTTTGTGGCGACAGCGTTCATTTTCGTGTAGAAGAAAGATGGCGGTCTCTGTCCC
The DNA here is from genome assembly GCF_051348905.1 of Ranitomeya variabilis. NCBI lineage: Eukaryota > Metazoa > Chordata > Amphibia > Anura > Dendrobatidae > Ranitomeya > Ranitomeya variabilis. The sequence continues at coordinate 219,971,954 of NC_135237.1, forward strand.
CGTTTAGATTTCCGGGAATTGAATCTAATTACTATCCGAGAACAATATTTTCTTCCTGTGATTTATTCAACCAGGTTGTGGGATCTAAGGTTTTCTCCAAGTTGGATTTGAGGGGGGCTTATAAGCTGGTTAGAATCAGGGAAGGAGATGAATGGAAAACGGCATTCAACACTCCTGAGGGACATTTCGAGAGCCTAGTTATGCCTTTCCTTCTGACCAATGCTCCGGCGGTGTTCCAGCCTTTCATAAATTATATTTTCCATCATTTAGTGAGTAAGTTTATGGTGGTCTATCTAGATGATATTTTAGTTTATTCACATGATTTTGATCGCAGGCATGTTAAACAGGTGCTTCAGATATTAAAGGATAAGCTTTATGCCAAACTAGAAAACTGTTTTTGCCATCCACGAGGTGCAGTTTTATGTTGGACCTGTTGTCATGTTTGAGTTTTCGGATGGATCCGGATAAGGTTCATGCTGTACTTGATTGGGACCGTCCGGAGAACCTGAAGGCATTACAGCACTTTCTGGGTTTTACTCTATTTTACCGGAAATTTATTCAAAATTATTCGGTAATGGTGAAAGCCTTTACTGATTTGACAAGGAAGGGACCTGATTTTTCTAAATGGTTGAATGCTGCTCAGCAGGCTTTCTTCTCCTTAACCCCTTACTGACCTCGGACGTACTATACCGTCCGAGGTCAGCTCCCCTGCTTTGATGCAGGGCTCCGCGGTGAGCCCGCATCAAAGCCGGGACATGTCAGCTGTTTTGAACAGCTGACATGTGCCAGCAATAGGCGCGGGCAGAATCGCGATCTGCCCGCGCCTATTAACTAGTTAAATGCCGCTGTCAAACGCAGACAGCGGCATTTAACTACCGCATCCGGCCGTGCGGCCGGATATGACGTCATCGCCGACCCCCGTCACATGATCGGGGATCGGCGATGCTTCTGAATGGTAACCATAGAGGTCCTTGAGACCTCTATGGTTACTGATCGCCGGTGGCTGTGAGCGCCACCCTGTGGTCGGCGCTCACAGCACACCTGCAATTCTCCTACATAACAGCGATCTGATGATCGCTGTTATGTAGCAGAGCCGATCGGGCTGTGCCTGCTTCTAGCCTCCCATGGAGGCTATAGAAGCATGGCAAAAGTGAAAAAAAAAAGTTTTTAAAAATGTGAAAAAAATAAAAAAAACATAAAAGTTTAAATCACCCCCCTTTCGCCCCAATCAAAATAAATCAATAAAAAAAAAAAATCAAACCTACACATATTTGGTATCGCCGCGTTCAGAATCGCCCGATCTATCAATAAAAAAAAAGCATTAACCTGATCGCTAAATGGCGTAATGAGAAAAAAAAATTGAAACGCCAGAAATACGTTTTTTTGGTCGCCGCGACATTGCATTAAAATGCAATAACGGGCGATCAAAAGAACGTATCTGCACCAAAATGCTATAATTAAAAACGCCAGCTCGGCACGCAAAAAATAAGCCCTCACCTGACCCCAGATCACGAAAAATGGAGACGCTACGAGTATCGGAAAATGGCGCAAATTTTTTTTTTTTTTTTTGCAAAGTTTGGAATTTTTTTTCACCACTTAGGTAAAACATTACCTAGACATGTGAGGTGTCTATGAACTCGCACTGACCTGGAGAATCATAATGGCAGGTCAGTTTTAGCATTTAGTGAACCTAGCAAAATAGGCAAGCAAAAAACAAGTGTGGGATTGCACTTTTTTTGCAATTTCACTGCACTTGGAATTTTTTCCCCGTTTTCTAGTACACGACATGGTAAAACCAATGATGTCGTTCAAAAGTACAACTCGTCCCGCAAAAAATAAGCCCTCACATGGCCAAATTGACGGAAAAATAAAAAAGTTATGGCTCTGTGAAGGAGGGGAGTGAAAAACGAAAACGGAAAAACGAAAAATCCCAAGGTCATGAAGGGGTTAAAGAGTTGTTTTGATACTGCACCTATACTCCGTCAGCCCGATGTTTCTCAACCTTTTATCGTATAAGTGGATACATCGGAGGTAGGGGTTGTGTTGTCTCAGGGTCCGTCCACTGGTAAATGGCGTCCATACACCATCTTTTCCCAAAAAATTATCCTCGGCTGAGAGAAATTATGACGTGGGTAAGAGGGAGCGTGTGGCAAGGAATGGCGACATTGGTTGGAGGGGGCTGTCCATCCTATTACTGTTATCACAAACCACAAGAACCTGTCATATCTTCAATCTGCTAAACATCTCAACCCTAGACAAGCTAGGTAGTCCCTGTTCTTTACTAGGTTCAATTTTGTTGTCACTTTCCATCCAGGAGCTAAAAACACCAAGGCTGATATAACATCCCTGCCGACGTCACATCTCCCATCAGGCCGATATACTGACTTACCACTCCGGGGCATTCTGTGAGTTCTGCCCTCTTCATGATCCATGCTGTAAACCATATGTCCTCTGCTTGCTGTGTGCATAATTCCTGGCTGTATGCTTAGGGTGGCGGCGCCTGCGGTTCCTAACTCTTAAAGGGACAGGTTGCGCATTCCAATGTGTCCCCAGCCAATTGCCAAGAGGCACTGGGTACTTAATGCATCTCCACCAATGGGAGACTGCCTGAGCAACATTCTCACTCAGTCTGCTTTCAACTACTAAGGTGCCAGGTCCTGTCTTGCTTGTGTCAACATGAGGGCTGTATACCCAGGCCTGAATCCTTTATCCTGTACTCGTTCCCATGTCTGACCTGAACCTGTTTGTATCCTTGTCTAGAGCCTTCCCTACCCTGCTATGTCTATCCTAGTTCCTACTCCTTTAACTTGCAGAACCTGTATCTATCCGGTTGTCGCTGCACAACGTTAGTGCCCCTGGTGTACACCTGGTACTTCACTTTAAGGGTAAGTGCACACGTTGCAGAATTGCCGCGGAAATTTCTGCGACAATTCTGCAGCTCCTGCCGCGGGCATAATCGCATGCGGAATTGGCATGCATATTCCCGCAGAAAACTAGTGTTTTGCAAGCATAATTAGCTTGCAGAATGCTAGCGTTTTCCAAGCGATCTGTAGCATCGCTTGGAAAACGGATTGACAGGTTGGTCACACTTGTCAAACATAGTGTTTGACGAGTGTGACCAACTTTTTACTATTGATGCTGCCTATGCAGCATCAATAGTAAAAGATAGAATGTTAAAAATAATTTAAAAAATGGTTATACTCACCTTTCGCCAACAGCCGATCTCCTCAGCGGCTTCCGGTCCTATAGATGCTGTGTGCAGGACCTTCGATGTCATCGCAGTCATGTGACCGCGACGTCACCGCAGGTCCTTCACACACACCATCTATAGGAACGGAAGTGGCCACGTGCACCGCTGAGAGGCGGCAAGGCTCCGGGGCCATCAGAGGGTGAGTATATCACGATTTTTTATTTTAATTCTTTTTTTTTTTTTTTTTTTTTTTTTACAATTATAATGGTGCCAGTCCGTGGAGGAGAGTCTCCTCTCCTCCATCCTGGGAACCAACCGCACACGATCTGCTTACTTCCCGCATGGTGGGCATAGCAGGTAAGCAGATCAATGCATTCCTAGGTGTGCGGAATCCCCGCGATTCCGCAAATTTAATGAACATGCTGCATTTTTTTCTGGAATGCGATTCCGCTCAGGAAAAAAATGTAGCATGTGCACAAAAAATGCGGATTGCATTCTATTAAATAGGATGCTTAATGTGAGCGTTCTTTTCGCGGTTTTATAGTGTTTTTATAGCGAAAAACCGTGAAAAAACCGTGAAAAATCTGCTACGTGTGCACATAGTCTAAGAACTTGTGTGAATCTAGTCCTGTCTTCTAACTCTCTGCCTCAGCTCCCTCTCCACCTCAGCGCCTCTGCTCCCTGTCCACCTCAGGGCCTCTGCTTTGCTTCCTCTCCGCCTCAGCTCTGCTTCCTCTCCACCTCAGCAGTTGCTTGTTTGTCCAGTCTGAACTGGGTCCTACCTGTGCCTATATCACACTCGTACCTGCCTGTGTCCCAGTCCATCCAGAAAATGTCTCCAGTCTGTATTGGTTCCTATATCCCACTCGTACCTGCCAGTGTTCCTGCCTTTCCCGCAAGAGTTCCTGTTTCTCCACTCAGAACCGTGCCAGAATGGCTGCCAGAGCGCCGGCCAGAGTGCCAGCCGTGCCCTCCGGTACGTCAATGCCCACCAGTACTAACCAGTCTAAACATCAGCCACCTACAGTACTCGCCTGCACCTGTTAGGCCTCTTTCACACTTCCGTCTTTGTAGTCCCATGGAGATACATCATTTTTTGAGAAAACAGGATCCTGCAAAAAAATTTTCTCATAGACTTGTATTAGCGACGTATCGTGACGGATATCCACACGTTTCGTCCGTCGTGCACTGGATTCCTGCGGAATGTGACGGCCCGTCTTTTCCAAAAAACGTTCCATGAAATTTTTTTCTCTGCAGTGGAAAAATGTTCCCCGATGCCTCCTGCGGCATATGTCGTTCCACAGAATGGGAGCCTATGGACACTGGATCCTGCGCACACTGTCTTCTCTCTGTTAGAAAATCCTGCTTCACCACTATGCAAATTCTGGAGAAGCCTCCGTCAAAATCCTGGAAATGTTGCATACGTTTTACCAATATTTTTTAACATCCGTCAGGACGTCTCGCCAACGCAATGGGACGTGACACTCCCGATGGAAGTGTGAAAGAGGTCTTGGTGTCCTGTCCCACTGTGGAGTCAGCTTCTACTGCCAGATGCCGCGCCCTGGAGTGTGTCATTCCATGTCAAGTGAACCAATGATTTTTACCTCTATATTTTTAATTATTTTCAGATTTTGTTATTTGGTCATAGTATGTCAGAGAATGCAAAATGTGAAGAAAAAAAAATTATATATATATATATATATATATATATATATATATATATATATATATATATATATATATATATATATATATATATATATATATATATATATATATATATATATATATATATATATTTTAATTGATTTTCAAAGTTCGGAAATAGTGCGAATTTCAGTGCTGCCTGCCTTTACATTTCTCCTCATAACTCATGCTTGAAAAAAAGATAGAGAAACAAAATAAACACCATTCTACTCAGAACTCTACAGGCTTACACCAGATATGTCACAAGAGTATCTTTGTTAATATTTTACCCATGCGAACGCAAAATTTTATAACGCATTTCCGAGAAAAAAAAAACGTTTCATTTAAAAATGTCAAAAAAATATAGTTCTTACCGATAACGGTATTTCTCTGAGCCCATGACGGCACCACGGAGAGAGGGGATCCGCCCACCAAGGAAAGAAAACCTACAGATAAAAAGGCGGTACCTCTCTCCCGCATCAGTTGTTTACTAGAGAACGATGGGAGACTATGAATAGAGACTTGCTTTTAACATTACTTAAAGACTTAACCGAGATACCGCGTGACTATTTATACTATTAGCATAAGGCACTATATTAATGTGCACACCCAAAAAGTGAAGGGAGGGAATGTACGGGTGCCAGTCATGGGCTCAGAGAAATACCGTTATCGGTAAGAACTATATTTTTCTCTGACGCCCATGACGGCACCACGGAGAGAGGGGATCCGCCCACCAAGGAAAGAAAACCTACAGATAAAAAGGCGGTACCTCTCTCCCGCATCAGTTGTTTACTAGAGAACGATGGGAGACTATGAATAGAGACTTGCTTTTAACATTACTTAAAGACTTAACCGAGATACCGCGTGACTATTTATACTATTAGCATAAGGCACTATATTAATGTGCACACCCAAAAAGTGAAGGGAGGGAATGTACGGGTGCCAGTCATGGGCTCAGAGAAATACCGTTATCGGTAAGAACTATATTTTTCTCTGACGCCCATGACGGCACCACGGAGAGAGGGGATCCGCCCACCAAGGAAAGAAAACCTACAGATAAAAAGGCGGTACCTCTCTCCCGCATCAGTTGTTTACTAGAGAACGATGGGAGACTATGAATAGAGACTTGCTTTTAACATTACTTAAAGACTTAACCGAGATACCGCGTGACTATTTATACTATTAGCATAAGGCACTATATTAATGTGCACACCCAAAAAGTGAAGGGAGGGAATGTACGGGTGCCAGTCATGGGCTCAGAGAAATACCGTTATCGGTAAGAACTATATTTTTCTCTGACGCCCATGATGGCACCACGGAGAGAATTGCAGAGATTTGTACATTAGGGAGGGACCACCGCTTCCAGAACCCTTTTACCAAAGGTAAGGTCCGAAGAGGAGATCAGGTCCAATCTATAGTGCCTATAGAATGTGGACGGTGAAGACCAGGTAGCAGCTCTACATATCTGATCAATTGAGGCTCTGGCCTTCTCCGCCCAAGAGGTTGCTACTGCTCTCGTTGAGTGCGCCTTGATATTTCCCGGGACGGGTACGCCACTCGATGAGTATGACAGGCTGATGGCATCTGTGATACATCTTGCCAGAGTGCCTTTAGATGCTTTCTTCCCCTTCCGGGGACCCTGAAAGCATACAAAAAGAGAGCCATCCTCCCTACTCTCCCTAGTGGCTTCTATGTAATGCATCAGGCATCTCCTCACATTTAATGTATGTAATGACTCTTCCTCCTTGTTTTTAGGATTAGGACAAAAGGAGGGAAGAGATATTTCTTGTGTCCTATGGAAACGGGATGCTTCTATGTAATGCATCAGGCATCTCCTTACATCCAATGTATGTAATGACTCTTCCTCTTTGATTTTAGGATTGGGACAGAAGGAGGGAAGAGATATTTCTTGCGTCCTATGGAAACGGGACGCCACTTTTGGAAGATATGCCGGTTCAGTTTTTAAAACGACCCTATCATCGAGGAATTGCGTGAAAGGGGGGTAAGCGGATAGGGCCTGAATGTCACTTACCCTACGTGCCGAAGTGAGAGCGACAAGCAAGGAAGTTTTAAGGGATAAGATTTTAATTGGAGCATCCGCTAAGGGTTCAAAGGGAGGTTTAGTCAATCCTTTAAGGACCAAATTTAAATCCCACTGAGGGGTAATCTTTACAGGGAGAGGACTTGATTTACTGGCAGCTTTGATGAATCTAGAAATCAACCGATTTCCTGCCAAATCATAGTTGAATAAAGCTCCTAAAGCTGCTACATGAACTTTCAGTGTGCTTGTGGCCAGACCAATCTCTAATCCATTCTGCAGGAACTCAAGTATGGCTTTGGCACCTGAGGTTGAAAGGAATTTCTTCCATACTTTCCCATATTGTTTGGTTGTAACGGGTTTTCTGCTTTGTAGCAGTGTAGATACCAGCCCCGGAGAAAACCCTCTGTTTTCTAGTAACTCCCTTTCAAATGCCAGGCTGTCAAGTGTAAACTTGCCACCTGCGGATGATGAACTGAGCCCTGGGAGAGCAGGTTTGGGAGGTGCGGTAGTACCCATGGATCGGAGATGGACATCCTCATCATCCAGGAAAACCAAGGCCTCTTCGGCCAGAACGGGGCTATTAAGATTATATGAGCCCCGTCCTCCCAAATCTTCCTCAGCACTGCCGGAATCAGAGCAATAGGGGGAAAGGCATATTCTAGTTGATGGTACCAGGGAATCAGGAACGCATCTAGTGAAACAGGGCTCACAATGGCGTTATTGAGCAAAAGGTGTCCACTTTTTTGTTCAGATGGTTTACGAAAAGGTCTATGTTTGGTACGCCCCACTTTACTGAGATCTGAGTGAACACTGATTTAGCTCCCATTCCCCTTGTTTCAAGCGGGAACGACTCAGGAAATCCGCTCTGTAGTTGTCCACCCCCTTTATATGAATGTCTGATAGGGATTGAAGGTTGCTCTCGGCTATATTGAAGATTGATTTGGTTACTTCCATCAGACTCCGAGAACGGGTACCCCCCTGGTGATTTAGATACGCTATCACCACTTTGTTGTCCGACATAATTCTGACGTGGTGGCACCGAAGGGGATCCAGGAACTCCAATAGTGCAAACTTGACTGCTAGTAGTTCCTTCATATTGGAGGACACTTTTTTCGATATGGTGGCCAAGCCCCTTGAGCTAACAGGTCGTTCAGGTGTGCCCCCCACCCGCTGGGACTCGCGTCTGTAACTATTTGTGAGACTGGAGTTACCCACGGGACTCCTTGAGAAAGATTGTCTTGCGAACTTGCAATCTAGTGACCGAATCGTGTTTGGAGATAAATTGAGCCGACTTTCTAAATTCCCTTTTAGAGAGACTTCTTCTGACAAGATTTGCCATTGAAGGTCCCTTGAATGTAGTTGAGCCCATTGGACTGCAGGGATGCAGGCCGTCATGGATCCCAAGAGGGACATAGCTTGGCGGAGGGTTATGGAGGGGACATCTCGCCTTCTGGATACTAGTCTTATGATGTTTTGAATTTTTTCCCATGGAAGACGGCATTCTTGTTTTATAGAGTCCAGAGTAAGCCCCAGGTACTCCTGGAATTGGCACGGTAACAACCTGGATTTTTTTTTTTTTTTTAAGTTCACTAACCAGCCCAGTTATTTCAATGAATGCATGATCGTCTCTACCTGTTTTTCACAATGTTGTGGAGAGGAGCCGATTACCAAAAAGTCGTCGAGGTATGGCACTATCAGGGTATCTTGCTCCCTCAGGTGAGCCATTACCTCTGCAACTAATTTTGTTAAGACCCGTGAGGCTATAGCCAGCCCGAAGGGAGGGGGGGCTAAGAATTGAAAATGGTATATCACCCCCTTGATGTAAACTGCTATCCTGAGGAATCTTTGGTGATCTTTGTGGATAGGGACGTGATAGTAGGCAACCTTCAGATCCAGGACTGCCATGAAACACAGTGGAAACAACATTTTTATCGAGGTTTTTATTGTTTCCATTTTGAATGACTGGACTTCCAGGAATTTGTTTAGACACTTCAGATTTATGATAGTCCTGAAAGATCCGTCCGGTTTCTTCCTCAGGAACAGAGGGGAGTAATATCCTTGCCTTTTTCTTGTAGGGGAACTTCCCATGAGAACCCCTTTGCTCACTAGTCCCATGACTTTTTCTAATGCTAGTTGATCTTCCTCCGAAGACCTTAGTGATGTCATCATGAAAGAGGGACGAGGAGGTTTTTGAAATTTCAGCTTTAGTCCTGATTTTATTATATTCAAAACCCAAGGACTGCTGGTAATTTTCTCCCAGGCTGAGAGAAAGAGGGACAGTCTTCCCCCCACCTGGGGAAAGCATTAATTGGGCAGGTTTTTTGTTGTCGTTAGGGTTCTTATTGAATATGAAACCCTTGTTTTTGTTTCGCTTGTCTTCCCACCTATGTTGGTTTTTCCCCGGCTTCCTTCGGAAGAACCTCTTGCTCCAAAAGGGCCTCCTGTATGAAGGGAAACCAAGGGAGAGAAATTATTTCTTTTTATCACCGGCTTTCTCTAAGATATCATCTAGAGTGGGCCCGAATAGGAATTCTCCTTCACAGGGGATGGTACACAATTTAGACTTCGTCTGGAGATCTCCCGGCCAACATTTTAGCCAAAGGGCTCGTCTTGCGGCATTAGAAAAAACTGCTGACCTAGCAGATAGCATGATCAAATCCGCAGAAGCATCTGCTAAGAAGGGAGCAGCTCCACGCATAACTGGTAAAGTATTTAGTTACATAGTTACATAGTTATTAAGGTTGAAGGAAGACTAAGTCCATCTAGTTCAACCCATAGCCTAACCTAACATGCCCTAACATGTTGATCCAGGGGAAGGCAAAAAAAAAAGATTAAGATTTAATCACGAGATGACCTGTTTTTGAGCTGGATTTCTAATTGGTCTAACCATGTCATTAGGGACGTACATGCGGCAGCGACTGCTGGTTTAAGGCCTCCACTAGCTGCCTCCCATGAACCTTTGGGGAAGGCATCTGCCTTTTGTCCATCGGGTCTTCTAAGACCCCAATGTCCTCAAATGGAAGGGCATATTTTTTGATGCCTTAGCGATGGCAACATCTAGCTTAGGTGCCTTATCCCAGAAGGAACAAGATTGTCTATCAAACGGATATTTCCTTTTAGGCGCAAGTAGTGTCTTTCTTATAGGTTTTGTCCACTCCTTCTTAATTAAAGCCTGGATTTTCACATTAAGGGGAAAGGCCCTTCTCTTTTTTTGGTCGAAACCCCTGAACATTATGTCCTGAACTGATCTTTTTGGGTGAGGGTCTGTTAGCCCCATAGTGCTTTAAACAGCTTTAACCAGACTGTCCGTTTCCTCTAAAGGAAAGCAACTACGACATCCCGAGGAAGATGATGATGATGAAGACGAGGAGGAGCAAGAACTAGACGTGCCCGAATCCATATTTTCCCCTGAATCACCGGACTCAGGAGACGGGGGATCTGTGCTTGGTCTTCCTTCGCTTTTTTCCCCCTTTAAGAGATCTAAAGGTCTCTTCTACCTGGTCCCTGATCAGGTTTTTAAGGTCCGCTGCAAACCCGGGAAAGCCTTCTGACACTGTCTGTTGAATGCAAACACTGCAAAGTCTCTTTTCCCACGAAGATGGAAGATCCTCTCTACACAGGGCACATATCTTATGCTTAGATTTGCCTGTGCTTTTCTTCCCCTATAGTAAGAAAACACAAATATAGGCCCTCACTATTACTAGCTTTCACGAAGATCAATTACCACTTTATTGACCTACAAATACCGCTTGGGGACGATCCGTGCCTGTTATCGGTTTATCCCTTGAGCCGGACGTTATACTGGACTCCTTGCTGTGCAGCGATCCAGAGCTCCCTTTGCCGATAGTATCCTGGTGTCCTTTCTGGGGTCGTCGCTTCTGCTGCTGTGGCGGCGGCGGTGGAGATGCCCTGGACAGGGAAGATGCCTGCTCCGCGTCGCTCATGGCTGGTGAGTGCTGGCCGGTCTCCATTGGAAGCGTTTACACCCAGGTGTGCCTCTGTTAAATATCAGTGGATGGCGCCATTTTGCCTGTCCGCGCATGCGCAGTTGACGAGCAAGGTCGCACACAAAATCCCGCGCCTCCGCAGTTCGCTTAGAGCCTGCATGTGCGCAGAAACGAGAATAGCGGTGTGCGGTATTTCGACCGGCCGCACGTGCGCAGGGCCCCCGCGCCGCGCGAAATCTCGCGCATGCGCAGACGGAATCCAAGATGGCGCTGTGCATCACCGCATGTTGCTGGATTCCCGGAACCCCCGGGAACTACAGCCCGCAGACTGACGCTAGAGGAGCAAAATGTTGGCTCCTATCCACAGAGGGACCCCCCTTGGATCCGCTGCTGCTGCTGAGTCTTACCTAGAGAGGTGGCCGTGATCCCTGCCACCTCTCTCCGCGCACGCTAGAGGCCCACTAGCCCCAGCGGTGGCGCTTCGGGTCACACCAGCCGAGGCAGGGGGACCCCCGCTGCCTGAATCGAGCTGATTGGCCCCGGAATCCCACGACGATGTCTCTTCTGAGGTGAGTCTGTAGGTCTCCCATAAAGGACAGGAAACCAACTGATGCGGGAGAGAGGTACCGCCTTTTAATCGGTAGATTTCCTGTCCTTGGTGGGCGGATCCTTTCTCTCCGTGGTGCCGTCATGGGCGTCAGAGAAAAAGCACATATGCCTGCTATGCTCCTAGCCACATCTGTACCAAAATATAAGTTGGGATTGTGATGGGATCATATTTAAAAAAAATAAAACAGTGTCAATTTGAAAATCTTGAATTCAGATCTGTTCAGCCTGTGGTCTCAAAGTGTGGGGTTTATATTTACCAAATAATCCATGATTTTTAGATATTACTGTATTATGTTACAGCTTAGAAGCAGGAGAGGACAGAGGAGAAAGCTTTATCAGCTGTAGACCTTGAATGCAGAGCAGATGACAGAGCAGCAGCTCGAGCTAGCCTCCAGAGGCCATATTCACACCAAATCTTAACACCCAGGCAACTTTTCAAATGGAGTGAGAAAAATATTCTTAACATTCAGTTCATGTATTGTACAAACCAAGACTACGAAGTTGAGGAGAGATTGTTAAAACCTCGGTTACAGAAAGCAGAACCCATCACATGGACTCAGCAATACCACACTTTCATTCCATGTAGTGAAACCGAAATAAAAACAAGCATTTTAAAATTCAGCAAAGACCGTGAAGTCTATGAAGTGGTAGAAGGCGGCACAAGATTGGCAATGGATGACATGGATGGATGAATGGATGACATAACTGGTTATGTGACGTGAAAATGATTGGCACTGGTGGCTACTGTACTCTCCAAAGATTATGAAAATGAAGAAGTAGAATCGACTTTTTTGCATCATTCTGGTCCAGCGCCATCCTTTGTGTCTTCCAGAAAACCAGACATTTTAAAAGTTAATAAAAATCCGATATTAACTCAGGTGGAGCTGAACACCATGACAGGCCGTACATACTGACACAAAAGGAAATGGCCACTGCTAGTAAGCGCTTATGGACAAGATTACATTTCACGCACTAGAAGGGACAAATTGATGATAAAAGGCCAGTTTAAAAAAGTACCATTAATTGTTCGATTAGATCATATTTTCTAGAATGAGGATTTAGCTAATGTACTATTCTTCGTAAACACTTCATAAATTATATGTTTAGTTATAATAGAAAAAAAATTGTTACATGTATAAATAGGTGGTAAAAATATTGGTTCTTTTAATCTTGTTTTTAACATATAATTAGGATGAGACTGTATTTAGAAAATCACACTTGAGGATATGATCACCTTTTTTCTTTTGGTTTGCTCAATGCATTTATGTTGAAAATGCTGAGCAAGTTGTGTTATAATGATTAAGATGTCTTGTGACATATCAAATGGAAGCCGGTACCGTTCCGAGAAAAATGATGCCTCTACCACCTCTTTATCGTAATTCTAGCCCGAGATATGATAAAAAACGTAAAGCCATACCAGGCCAAAATTCGCTCTTTCAAAACTTTAGAAGTCTGTAAAAAATTAACCAATGAAGAAAAAAATTCCTTCGCATAAATTAAGCTGCCCAATTCCAGCCTTACTAAAGCATCCCCAGATCAACACCTGGTTGTCTAATGGTTAAATGGAGACCTGGAGAGGCGTACAAGCCACAGTGTCTTGCACCCACTGAAATTTGGTGGAGGATCGTTGATGATCTGGGGATGCTTCTGCAAGGCAGGAATTGTAGAGGTTGTTCTTTGTGAAGGACATATGAATCAAGCTGCATACAAGGTTATCCTGGAAAAACAGTTGATTCCTTCTGCTCAGGCAATGTTCCCCAACTCTGAGGACTGTTTTTTCCAGCAAAACAAGATGCCATTCCACACAGCTAGGTCAATCAAGGTGTGGAAGGACCACCATATCAAATCCCTGTCATGGCCAGCCCAATATCCAGACCTGAGCCCCATTGAAAACCTCTGGAATGTAATCAAGAAGAAGATGGATAGTCACAAGACATCAAAGAAGAACTGCTTAAATTTTTGTACCAGGAGTGGCATAAGGTCACCCAAAAGCAGTGTGAAAGACTGGTGGAAAGCATGCCAAAACGCATGAAAGTTGTGATTAAAAATCATGGTTATTCCACAAAATATTGATTTCTGAACTCTTCCTGAATTAAAACATTAGTATTCTTGCTTATAAATGATTATGAACTTTTTTTTTTTGCATTATTTGAGGCCTGCAAGCAATGCGTTTTCTTGTTATTTTGACCATTTCTCGTTTTCAGAAAATAAATACAACATTTATTGATTAGAACTTCAGAGACATGTCAGTAGTTTATTAAAAAAAGTACAATTTACATTTCACTCAAAAATATACCTATAAAAGAGAAAAATCAGACAAACTGAAAACTTTGAAATGGTGTGTTTGGAGCCTATTCTTGGGGTAATAACGCGTGTCATTGACTGAGCTCAGTGTTTTCATGCCTTTTCAACTAGCCACGCAAGGAACCAGACAATCAGTATAAATGATGTAATGCCCATTAGTGAGAATAATCCCTTTAAAATTATGCAGACTCCTCACCTCTATTTCAGGCCCTCCGACCCAACGGACAGCAGGTAGCTCATTTTGAAACAAGAGATGATTTGCTTCATCATCAAAGCCCCATTGACATATGGCAATATTAGCACCGGTATCTTTAATCTGCAATTAAAAAAAAAAATTGTTGTCAGGTCTCCATCAGTTTAGGAATCAAAATCCTGAAATATTGTTTTCTGTGCAAAGATGCTATCAATGGCAAAAACAAAACAAAGAAGCATACCAAAAATTGGAACTAAACTTGTTGCACAACACAAAGATAAGACTGTCATAAAAATAAAAGGGCCAAGGCACATCCACTTTCACATACGGTAAATTACGGCAACTCCTTTTCTGAAAAAAAACCCTCACAATATTAAAACTAGGTTTCTATGAGAAGCTTGGGCTTTCAATTGTACAATGGCTTTTATAGTCATGCACCCATAATAATATACAGTAACTCAGCTGTATGTATTTACGCCTACCGTACTTACATAGTGCCATCATATACCGAACGGTTTTAAAGCTATTTGACAATGCCTTTCCTGAGAGCAGTGCCATTGCTTGTTTCCTAAAACCCCCACACAGACTCAAAAGCAATACAATAAATCTTGTGAGAATGTGATTTTTGCAGTGGAATTACTATTGTGTACACAGCCAGCATTTGATTATTTTGTAAAATCATCTTAACTACCAGGCCACACCTGCTCCTGTTCATCTGATGTAGCCGAATTATTAAGCATGTACACGACCAATTTCATGGTCACAATGTATTGTCAGTCCATGCATGTACTAAATACAACCAAACTATTTAGTGCAGTTAGAACTATTAACACTCGTGCAAGAAAGTTAAAAAGCAAATTATTCAAAGGGAACAAATCACATAAAAAATTGCCATTTACCTACAAAAACAGTGTTAATCTGCAGATCATCACATTTAAACCCTGTGTAGTTAGCTTATTAGAAAAGCGATTCCAAGGAGATAATGAACACGTATCCTCCATGTAGTTGGTCTGTGCCACTCATACAGGTGGTGTAGGGAGAAGTTAGAGTCACAGTTAGGGTTTGTTTGGGGCACACCAGGATGAAATCTTTTTTTTCCAAACTTTGCCATAGATGGCATTAGTTATAGGTTTCCTACTTCCTTGTAGGGTTTGAATGACGTCATCTGAGAGACCTCTAGCTCTCAGAATCTCGGCCTCAGTAACCAGGCTGCCAGTTTCAGCCTGTGCAGGTCTGGGTGTAGCAGTGGCCCTTGCTGAAGGTCTACTATCTGAGGTATAAGTATCGGGCCTTCCAGAGACATGTCTGTTAGTGCGCCGAACCAGCTTCTTCCCGGCCACATCGGTGCTACCAGAATTGTTGTGACTCAATCCGCCCGGATCTTCTGTAACGTCCTTGGAAACATGGGAATTGGTGGGAAGGCGTATGCTAGAGCAAACTTCCAAGGATGGGAGAAGGCGTCCAGTCCCTGAGCCCCACCTGAGGGGTTGAGGGAGAAGAAATTGTCCGACTTTGTGTTCTGACTGTTGGCAAACAGATCCACATCGGGACTTCCCCATCTCCGGATTAAGGATAGGAACACCTCTTGGTTCAAGGACCATTCTCCAGGATGGAAATCTTTCCTGCTTAGGAAGTCCGTCTGGGCGTTGTCTGACCCCTTTATGTGTACTGCCGAGATGGACAGGAGAGGTCTTTCTCCCCAGGAAAAAAATCCTTGCAGCGGTTGATTTTAGGCTGGATTATTTTGTGACTCCCTGGTGTCGGAGGTAGGCCACCGTAGTTGTGTTGTCGGACATTATCCATACATGGTGACCCTGGATGAGGATAGATGCGGCTTTTAGCGCCTCCTCCACCACTTTTAATTCTCTCAGATTCGAGGATCTGGACCTGATGCTTGGGGGCCACAACCCCTGGAAGTGGGACCCTTCTATTATGGCACCCCAGCCTCTGTGGCTCGCATCTGTTGTGAGCACCTTCAGCGGTATTTGATCCCACCTGACTCCTCTTTGAAGATTCTGGGAGTTCAGCCACCATGAGAGGGAGGATTTCATGTGATTGGGGAGGGGAATCCTCCTGGTTAGAGCATTTTGGCATCCTTTTGAATGCCTCAGGATGTGGGTCTGAAGGACTCTTGTGTGGGCCTAGGCCCAGGAGACTGCCTGGATGCAGGATGTCAATGAACCCAGGATTGACAGAGTCCCTTAGGGTCAGAGAATTCTGGCTCCTGAAACTGGAGATCCTGTGGACGAGATCGTCCTGACGGTCCCTGGGTAAGGAGGACATTCTTTCCCTTGAGTCCAGAAGAACTCCTAGAAATTTTTTCCTTGGAGATGGATGGAGGTCCGACTTCTCCAAGTTTGGAATCCATCCCAGTGATTTCAGGATATTCCAGGACCTTCTTCACATCTTGATTTAAACGAGGGATGGAGCGATAATAAGAAAATCGTCCAGGTACGGGATAATACAGATCCCCTGATGTCAGATGAAGACTACTGCTTCTGACATGATCTTGGTAAAAACCCGTGGAGCTGATGGGACTCCGACTGGGAGGACAATGAACTGATAATGGCTGGCTCGATGGTTCTGGGCCAACGCAAATCTGAGGAACTTTCTGTGGTCGGGATGTATTGGCACATGATAGTAAGCGTCCCTCAGATCCAACGTAGCCATTACCCAGTCCTGGCCAATCAGCGGGATTGCTGATTTGATTGATGCCATTTTGAATCTGTGGTATTTGATTACATGATTCAAGGGTTTCAGGTTTATGATAACCCGGTGTTTCCCAGAGGGTTTTTTCAACAAAAATAGGTGAGAATAGTGGCCTTCTCATATTTCCTGAGGAGGTACCCGGGAGATTGCCCCTGCCTGAAGTAGAGAATATCTGCATTGAGGCATCCCCGAAGGTGTGGAGACTATAGGGAGGTAATTGTTAGACGGTGAGGAGGAGGACTCTCGAATTCTAACCTTAAGCCTTCCTGAATGGTACGCAGGACCCACTGATTTGTGGTGATGGCCTGGCATTGGGAAAGAAACCCTGAGAGTCGGCCTCCGACCGGAGAGGAGTCATTGCTTCTCAGGGGTCTGCTGGGGTTGAGGAACAAGGATGTTCCTAGCTTTACCCCCTTTGGGGTAACTCCACCGACCCAATTTACCTTTACCCCTGTAATCCCTCTGGGGGACCTGCTCACCGGGGGGACGAAAAAAGCGTTTCCTCAAGCTTTTTTGCTCCGGAAGAGCTTTCTTTTTATCCGCAGCCTTGTCTAGGATGTCATCGAGGGCTGGCCCGAACATATAATGTCCCTGAAAGGGAATACCTCATAACTTGGATTTAGAAGCTAAGTCACCTCCCCAGGAATTAAGCCATAGAGCTCTCCTGGCGGAGTTGGAGAGAACTGCTGACCTAGCAGCTACCCGTACACACTCAGCGGAAGCATCCGCCAGGAACCTTCTGGAGTAATGGTAGAGAATTTAAAAATTTCCTCCCTAGATGTCCCCTGCAAAAAGGTGATTTTCTAGGGTACGTAGCCAGAGAAATAGGGATCTAGCAACACATGTGGAGGCCACATTTGTCTCCAGCAGATTAGTAGATGTGTCCCAGGATTTCCTTAGTAAGCTCTCAATTTTTCGATCCATAGGATCTTTGAGCTACGAGGAATCCTTGAAGGGTAGAGCTGTTTTTTTGGTTATCCTGGACATTTGTACATCTACCTTAGGCATCTCCCATGAAGAACAGTCCCCCTCCAGAGGGAAACGATTCTTCAATTCTGATGGGACACTCAAACCTTTCTCAGGTAGGCCCCACTCATGAAGGACAAGGATTTCAATATTCTCGTGAATAGGGAACCCTTTCGGGGTCCTAGGTTTTAACCCTCCAAACATGTGATACTGAACGGAATGACTAGCTACCTCCTCTTCCACCCCCATGGTGCCCCTTCACCATGGAAATTAGCTCTTCCATATCTTCGGAAGAGAAAAGATATTTTTTTATTGTCAGATTTGGGGTTCGAAGTAGAACCCTCATTCCCCCAAATATCCTCTGAACCCGAGGTATGGATGTCGCCCGAGTCAGAGTCCGATATAGTAGGAGCCATCTTCCTTTTCTTAGGAGGAGGCTGTGGTGTCGGGGCCTGAGACAGAGCCGCCATAGAGGATTGAACCTCCTGTTTGATGAGGGTTCTGATGCTGTCCAGGAGGGAGGGCTCTACGCAGCACTTCATCCGTGCATGGTTGGCAGAGCTTTTTCTTATAAGCTGAAGGAAGCTTGGTCGCACATATACCACACTTGCGGCTGGACATCTTATCTTTTTAAGGGGCAGAGACCTTATCTCCCTAGAAAGAGAGAGAAAGGCGGACTAAGTCAATTAATAATAAAAACTGGACAGCAAGGGACCTCATCCTCTACTCACAGTAGGAGGGTGAACGCTGGGCTCTGCAGAAGCAGAGTGCAGGGGTTTATCGCCGTCCATAGGGTCAGTAAAGTCACCGGTCAGAAGGGACACAGACAGAGGCCTTACCTGGAGGCTTCCCCCGACCAGGAATATATAGACATCGAGGTCGCCAACTAATTTCATGCTCCTCCTCCTCCCAGGGTCCGTAGGGGGTGCCGCAGTTGAACCACCTGTCATGGCTGCCGCAGGCTTGGAACGCCGGCCGGCACGCGTGCAGGCTCCGGAGCATGGAGGCTAAACCGGAAGTTCAGAAGCGTCACTTCTGGTGCACATCGCGTGGCCTCCAACGGCAGCGAGGGGAGGAGAGAGAGCCAGGGAGCTACAGGAGGACCCCGGAGAACTTCACCGCCCTTGCTTTGCCCCATGAGGAGGCGCAGGAAGGGCGGGATGGAGGGTCCCAAGTCGCACAGAGCTTGCGGAGATGGGAGCAGTAATTGAGGAGAGCGGAGCCCCCGACCTCAACTGCCCGGTTATTAAGGTAACAGTGCTCCGATCACCTGCCACGGCAGCACTATCTGAGAACCTCTTCATGCCCCATAGGGGACAGGAAAAACACTGGTGGTTGCAGGAAGGGGAGGGTATTTAACCTATCTGATTTCCTGTCCCCTATTAGGGCGGGGAGACATCCTCCGATACTGGTGTCGTGGAAGGTGACTGGAGAAACTTCACCTTCTCACTGTAGCTGCGGTTCTATTACCGTAAGTTAGCTACACAAGGTTTAACCCGTTGAAGACCAGATATACAACTTTTCACGGCAGGCATTTTTTACAACTGAGGATCAAGTCTTTAGTGCCCTCTTATGGGTGAAATGCCACAGGTGTTAGGCTAGTTTCACATTTGCGGTTGAATCTGCAGCATATCTTCCACAAACTCAAAAGCACGATAAACCGCATGCAAACGCAGCAGTTTTCAGACACATCAGCTTACGCATGCGGTCAAAAAACCGCAACGCTTTCATGCTTTTTCATGCGTTTGCGTTTTTTGTGAGCATGGTGGAAAATTTTGCAGGAGAAAAATCTAGATAAACAGACACCGCCAATGGGACAACAGTGGGCGTTTGTTATGGGATATTTTTATATAGACCCATGGACAGCTGAATTCTTCAGATTTTGCTCCTGTGTCACGATGGAACTTCGCATGGAGAGCTTTTATTTCAACCTGAATTTAAGTATAAAGCTGTTTCTTGCCTATGCGTTTGCTTGTGAGCAACAAGTAGAGATAGACGGAGAAGACGGCGTCAGCGTTATTGGAGACACCCCATTATTGAAGTTCGGGAGAGCCGTGGAGCCTACCACACCCTATACAGTGAGCTTAATGCCAATCCGGATAAATTTCCGGAATATACCAGGATGTCTCAAGAGATCTTTCGGGAGTTGCTTGGTCGTGTCCAAGGAGCCATCCGGAGACAGGACACCCAGCTCCGTACAACAATTCCTGCAGAGGAACATCTCCTGGTCACATTAAGGTACTTAATAATTCTAAACAAAAGCCTGTCAATTATTATTGTTCTGCCTTGTATTAATTTTTTTCTCCTTTATCTGTTTAGCTTAATTTTTTTCCTCTGTTTGGCAGATTCCTGGCTACCGGAGAGACCCTATCATCACTCCATTTTCAGTACCGGCTAGGAATTTCCACCCTGTCTGGAACTAATGCAGACACCTGCTGGGTTTTGTGGAACGTTCTCCGGGATGAATTTATCCCCCTACCCATCGCGGAAATGTGGCTGGAAATTGCCAAATTCTGGCGAGTGTGTAATTTCCCCAACTGTTTGGGAGCAGTGGATGGAAAGCACATACGGATTTACCAAATCCGCCAGATGTGGATCGGAGTACTTTAACTACAAGAAATATTTTTCTTTAGTGCTCATGGCAATAGCAGATGCGGACTGTCGCTTTATCACCGTGGAGATTGGAGCTTTTGGCTGTGGCAATGACTCCCAGACTTTTAAGAACTCTGATATGGGCTGACGTTTGTATGGAAAAAAAATTTAATTTACCCCTGCCACGACCTCTCCCCAACACTCAAGGCCCACCGATGCCATTTGTTATGGTTGGGGATGAGGCATTTCAGATGTGTGAAAACCTACTGAAGCCATATTCCAGTCGGGACTTGAACCACACAAAGGATTTTTAACTACAGACTGTCCAGGGCACGAAGAACCGTTGAGTGTATCTTTGGGATTCTTGTCTCAAAATGGCGCATTCTTGGGACAGCCATTGATCTAAAAATCAAGACAGTCGATGAGGTTGTCAAAGCCTGTATGGTTCTCCAAAATTACATAATGGCTAAGGAGCGACCCAACATTGAACTGGATGAACCACTTGCAAACCCATTGCCAGATTTACCAGCATCACCCTCTGCGGTCAACAGTTGAAGTTGCCCACATGAGGAACCAATTTCCTGCCTACTTTGTTTCTGACATCGGACGTGTGGCATGGCAAGATGATATTGTGTAAAATGTTCTGTTGGGTTTGGGTCTGTACCAGTCATGTTTAAAATGTTCCTAACATTTGTTGTTAATAAACAACGTGTTTTGATACCTGTACCGAGTCGTTTATGTCTTACCTCTCAAAGCCACATATGATGTCAGTGGTATGGTTGATGTCATTACATCCTGCATCTCTTCTGCAGTATCTATTGGATGCAGACTGAAGAGACGATGGAGGTATAATACAAAGCAGATCTATACTCACCAGGTCATGTGTCAGAAATAGTGAAATCACGATGCACAAAACCCAGCATAATGAATTCACTATTTCTGACACCTGTCCAAGTGAGTATAGATATGCCTCGTATGACCTCCATTGTCTCTTCAGTCTGTGTGAAATAGATTACGTAGACTAAAGAGACAATGGAGGTAATACAAGGCATATCTATACTCATGCCATTTTTTAGAAATAGTGAGTTCAGGATGCTGGGTTTCGTGCATGCTGAATTCACTATTTCTGGCAGCTGGTCAGGTGAGTATAGATATGCCTTGTATTACCTCCATTGTCTCTTCAGTCTGCGTCACATAGATTAAGCAGATTGAAGAGATTCTGGAGAAAATACAAGTCATTAGTTTTTGACAACTCATAGCTCCATACCAAACACAAGAAGCAAAACTGCAGTGTTCTACTTGTCTCGATCCTGGAGCTATGAGGTGGAAAAAACAGAAAGTGTACGGCGCAGTGTGTGTAGTCGGCGCACGGTGTGTGTTGCCGGCGGCGAAATACACAAAGAACCAAACAGTATTGGGGGCAAAAAAAAATTACATTTATTTACACAAATAAAAAATTAACTGCGGCGGCTTGGGGTAGAGTGACGCAACGGGGGAGTTGACCTGTGACGCCTGGCTGGGTAAAGACGATGCAGAGGTTGCAGGAGAAGGGGCGATTAAACTAGTGAGGTCATGGATGGTACTGGAGACATGGGACGGGAGAGACACTGGAAGGGCGAGACAAACCTGACATCACAGACACACTGGGGGAGGTGGGGGGGAGGGAGAGCGAGAGTCCGCGTTTTTTTTTTCTTTGTTGGGATCTACGGCGGTGTCTGGGGAGCCTCGGTGTGGTGTCATCCTGCGGCCCGGTGATGGGCCTGTCAAGGTCCGGGTGCTGCTGCTGCATGCTGGTGGTGAAGGTCATGCCAAGGTCCAGGTGCTGCTGCTGCATGCTGGTGGCAGTGGAGGATGTCCAAGCAGGAGCAGCACTTGGCATGGTGGTGGGCTGTCCAACAGCACTCGGCATGGTGGTGGCGCTGTAATGGTGTCCGGCAGGGCTTGGAATGGTGGTGGCCGTGCAGTGTTATGCAGCAGAGCTCGGCATTGAGGTCAAGCGTGCAAGTGTTGGCACAGGTGGAAATGCCACCACAGGCTGCTGAAAATACTGAGTCTGCTGCATAGCCTGCACATAAGCAGCATTGCAGGCCTGCATGACATTCAGCTGGAGATCAGGAGTAAGGTGTTTTGACATGCCCTTTTCAATTTGATTGCAAAAATGATGTGCTGGCCTCTGGAGATCGGCTTTCACTTGGTCAAGGCTTCGGGTGACATCCTTGATCAGTGTCTTCATAAGGTTAAAGCCACTATCCAGTCTGCCTCCCATCGCCTTGAGTCCATCATGAAAGATTGAGCTCAAGTGTAAAAACTCAGGCATGAGTGTCCTGTCCGAGGCCCTCTGCCGCTGGCGGGGATACGCCGAAAAAGAAATGGCAGAGGCCTGGGACAGGGGAACACCTGATGGACCAGCTTCCTGGTCTCCAGTCTGTGTTGCCGGCCCACTTGCTGCTTCGCTGGTGGATAGCTGGGACGGGTCCGTGGCTGTTCGATGAAGGACCGCTCAAGAAACCAGGCTCAATGGTGCTGTGAAAAGAAAAACATTAGAACCAAACATTTACAAAAGTATAAGCACCAACTCCTGTGGAATAGAAAAATACAGATTAGGCAATACAACACAATCCAATACACCACAAAAATATTTACGTTCTCTGGGCAAGGACCAGTCTCAAAAATGCCAGCATGCGGTGATATTTATAGTTTCTGTTCCTTGCTCCAGAACCACTGGGAACCCGGGTCCTGACGAAGGTCCTTGTTGACGCGATCCTTCATCGAATGCCAATGTGTTCTGACTTTGAGCACTGGTACAAAAAAAAAAAAGTTTAGACAATGCACTTTTGGCCGGGATCTCACAACTGTCTGTGATGAGAGAAACTCAAGAGTTTCTCGCATCACACACAGTTGTGTGACCCCGGCCAAGGTCAGTGCTGCATCACACCGCTTTGCAATACTTACGAAATGCCTTGCGGACCTGAGCCGGGGGGGTCGTCCCATCCATCCATCATCGCTTGGGCCACCTCATTCCAAAGTCGCTGGATCGTCACGTTGTCTGAGTGCTGCAGAACCCGGGTGTCCCACAACGGGGCTCCCTAAAGGACCAGGGATATGAGGATGTCATTGTCAATGAGGTCTTCATCCCGTTCTGGAACCTAGAAAAGAAACACATTAATGTTGGAGAGATTAAAAAAAAGTCAAGAAAAAAAAAAAAAACAGTAGTCAAAAAGAAATAAGCAAAGTGAAGAAATGAACAGGCAAGAATAGTACAGTCAGGATACAATAAACAGAGTACAATCAGTCAGGTATACTTACATGCCGCCTTGCCACCCACACTTGTCCATGCTGCTCCTTCTCGGCATCTGCTGCAGTTGAAGAACTGTTCTGAAAAAGAACACGACGCATACGGCATAAACGCTGCGGACACAACCGCAAATGTGAAACCAGCCTTAGGTGTATATGACAGCTGAAAGCTCACAGTATACATGTCCCGTAGCCACTGACTCACAGCGGCTCAGGAGAATTTGCAGATGGCATGTACAGATCTGAAATGAAACTGGGGACATGCATCCAAATTCAGTGTCCATGACTGAAGAGCTGGTTTTCAGTGCAAGTGAGGGATTTACTTGGCGATTGCTGCGATTTCAGGGTAGTCGAGGAAATCAGACCACATTGTGTGTGACTTATGAAGACTGACTGTAATGATTGAAAGCGCCATGCATGATTGAAAGACAAGTTCTGTAAAGAAAACGTACAAAAATTTCAGTGTGGAATAAGCTTCATTTATCAGTGGTGGGTAGAGTGAATCTCCTTAAGATGATTGTGATGCCACAGCTATTACATATGCTACAAAACTCCCCTATCCGGCTCCCACTGTGTAGGTTTCGCAGAATAAAATCACTGTTTAATTAATATGGGGTGGGAAGAGTCCGAGACAAGCAAGAAATACTGCAGAGGTTGAAGGAGGAGGGAGGTCTTGTGCTCCCTAATCCCTGGTTATATTTTTTTATCTGCACAATGCCAGCACCTTATAGGGAATCGGTCACCCCAAAAATCGTATCTGAGCTAAGCCCACCGGCATCAGGGGCTTATCTACAGCATTCGGTAATGCTGCAGACAAGCCCCCGAAGTAACCTGAAAGATGAAAAATAAAGGTTAGATTATACTCACCCAGGAGCGGTCCCGATGTGGTCCGATCCGATGGGCGTCGCGATCCGGGTCCAGCATCTCCTTTCTTCATTCGATGACGTTCTCTTCTTGTCTTCTTGCAGCGGCTCTGCAAAGTACTGCAGTGCGCAGGCGCCGGGCCTCTCTGACCTTTCCCGGTGCCTGCGCACTGCAGCACTTTGCTCTGCCCTCAACAGGGCAGACAAAGTAAGTCTGCGCTGGACACGCTGCAAGAAGACAAGAAGAGGAAGTCATCGAATGAAAACAGGTGGCGCTGGACCCGGATCACGACGCCCATCGGACCGGACCGTAGCAGGATCGCCCCTGGGTGAGTATAATCTAACTTTTATTTCTCATCTTTCAGGTAACATCGGGGGCTTATCTACAGCATTACAGAAGGCTGTAGATAAGCCCCTGATGCCGGAGGGCTTAGCTCAGATACGATTTTTGGGGCGACAGGTTCCCTTTAGAGGTTGAGGGGATGTGATGGGGAGGGGACAGAAGCCTCGTAGCTTCAAGTATTTAATAAACACCTTACCATTGAGTATGGGTTTGAAGGCGGGATTTAAAAAAAACAACAAAAAAAAAAAAACTGGGACCTCGGTACCATACTATTAACCCCTTCACCCCCAAGGGTGGTTTGCACATTAATGACCGGGCCAATTTTTACAGTTATGACCACTGTCCCTTTATGAGGTTATAACTCTGGAACGCTTCAACGGATCCTGATGATTCTGACAATGTTTTCTCGAGACATATTGTACTTCATGATAGTGGTAAAATTTCTTTTTTTTTTTTTTTAATTCGTTTATTTATCAATCACAAAATAAAACAGCATACATATTTGTCCTTGTCATTAGTTTGCGCGGTTACATTTACAGGGGATGAAAAAGACAGCATACATATGCCAATCATTTCACATAGAAGAACATATATGTAAAGTTATGGAACAATCAGAACATAAGGTTCTTAAACTACAACCAAACTAAACCTCCAGAACTACTAAGCCGCCACTTAACAATAGCTGAATATTTTTTTCCCTATTGCGCAATACTTGCAGAACAAAGGCTAAACCGCATCTCTATCAATTAGTCAGGTCACAGAGTGAGGTGAGAGGCGTTCCATCTATCCCAGATTTTGTTGAACTTAGGGTATGTGCACACGTCCGGATTTCTTGCAGAAATTTCCAGAAGAAAACCGGAAATTTTCTGCAAGAAATCCGCATTTTTTTCCCGTTTTTTTTTCGAATTTTTTTTAGCATTCTGCAAGCGTAATTAGCTTGCAGAATGCTAAAGTTTTCCAAGCGATCTGTAGCATCGCTTGGAAGACTGACTGACAAGTTGGTCACACTTGTCAAACATACTGTTTGACAAGTGTGACCAACTTGTTACTATAGATGCTGCATAAAGCCAGTTTGATCTGGATGTACAATATCTAATATGAGAGTTCAACCTGGTAGCCAGTATCTTAGTAAAGATCTTATAATCCACGTTTACCAGCGATATGGGACAATAGGATCCACACTCCAAAGGATCTTTCCCCTCCTTTTTAAGTACAATAATATGTGCCTCATAAAAAGTATCGGGTAGACTCCCTCCCTTCCATACCTCTTTAAATACTTTCAGTAAAAGTGGAGCCAGTATCTCCCGGTATCTCCTATACAGTTCTACAGGAAAGCCATCCGGCCCAGGGGCCTTTCCAGAGGCCATATCTGTTATAGCTTGCTCCACTTCTTCCAGGGTAAAATCAGCGTCCATAAAGGCCTGCTGGGTGGAACTCAGTACAGGGAATGTTATATCGGACAAATATCCTAAACAATCGGAGACACTGAAGTCGCTCTTGGACTCATACAGCCCCTTATAATAGTTATAAAAACATTGAAGTATTCCTTAAGTGGTGGAGTTTAGTGAGCAGTCTGGTGAACGAATTTGTATTACCATGTTAGATGTCTTGTGTTGACGCACCAAGTAGGCCAGAAATTTTCCCGCCTGGTTCCCCATTTCAAAGTATGATTGCTGTGTAAAAAACAGCTTGCGCTTAGACTTGGTGTCCAAGTGTTGGGTGTATAGTCTTTGTAGAGTCAACCACTCAACCCTATTATCATTAGTCTGGTCTGCTGTATACGCGGCCTCAGCATCTCTCAAACGTTGCTCAACCTCATCATCCTCCCTTGATGTTACCCTCTTGATATGTGAGATCGTAGAAGACAGACAGCCCCTTAAATATGCCTTAAGGGTACCGTCTCACAGTGGCACTTTTGTCGCTATGACGGTACGATCCGTGACGTTCCAGCGATATCCATACAATATTGCTGTGTCTGACACGCAGCAGCGATCAGGGACCCTGCTGAGAATCGTACGTCGTAGCAGATCGTTTGAAACTTTATTTCGTCGCTGGATCTCCCGCTGTCATCTCTGGATCGTTGTGTGACAGCGATGCGTTCGCTTGTAACCAGGGTAAACATCGGGTTACTAAGCGCAGGGCCGCGCTTAGTAACCCGATGTTTACCCTGGTTACCAGCGTAAAAGTAAAAAAACAAACAAACAGTACATACTCACATTCCGGTGTCCTTCAGGTCCCTTGCCGTCTGCTTCCCGCACTGACTGACTGCCGGCCGTAAGGCAGTGGCACAGCACAGCGGTGACGTCACCGCTGTGCTGTGCTTTCACTTTGCTTCCCGCACTGACTGAGTGCCGCCGTAGACGGCAAGGGACCTGACGGACACCGGAATGTGAGTATGTACGGTTTTTTTTTTTTTACTTTTACGCTCGTAACCTGGGTAAACATCGGGTTACTAAGCGCGGCCCTGCGCTTAGTAACCCGATGTTTACCCTGGTTACCCGGGGCCTTCGGCATCGTTGGTCGCTGGAGAGCTGTCTGTGTGACAGCTCCCCAGCGACCACACGACTTTCCAACGATCACGGCCAGGTCGTATCGCTGGTCGTGATCGTTGGAAAGTTGCGGAGTGTGACGGTACCCTAAGTGTATCCCAAAACAAATTAATATTCTGAAGTTCTGAGTGGGACTGAATGTAGCAGTTCAACTGATCAACTGTCCTATCATCTGAATCTATTAGTTTAAGCCAAAAGGGGTTCAATTTCCATACTCTACCATTATTTAATTTTCCAAACATGAGCCTAAGCGTAATCGGGCTGTGGTCTGAGGTTCCTCTATTACCATGTTCCACACTATCCACCCACTGCACCAAGTCGCCGGACCCGAATATATAATCTATACGAGAGAGGGAACATTTTGTGGATGAGTGGCAGGTATATCCCCTCCCCCCAGGGCGGCGCATCCTCCATAGGTCTATCCAGCCGCTACTTTCCATGAATAATGCCAGCTGAGTCGGGGCCGAGGAAGGAAGAAAAGATAAAAGTTCCCCAGACGACCCGTCTCCCAATCTCATTCTATCAAGACCATTGTTCATAACTAAGTTGAAGTCACCCATACAAATAACATGCGCGTCTGGGTAATTTAAAGCAAAGCTCATTGCCATCTTAAGTACTGAAGTATTAGCCGGAGGGGGGTTATATATGCATAATATGACATATTCGCGGGAGTTAATTAATGCATGGACAAAGATAAAACGCCCCTCCATATCCCGCCGGGTCGTCCGGGCCTCCCATCGGACATCTCTGTGTATTAGTAGTGATACCCCTCTCGAGTAGCTAGTGTGAAACACGTGAGCATGCCACTGTACCCAAGGTTTCTGTACACCTCTGGCCGTATCCCTGGTCAGATGCGTCTCCACCAGGGCCACGATATGAGGGTGATATCGCCTGATTTGAGAAAACACCTTAATTTTCTTCCGGGGTGATTCAATACCCCGTATGTTCCATGTCATACATATTAACTCAGACCCCATATTCACCCATTAAAGACATGGTATATACCGATGGTGAGAAAGGTTCACAAATTACGCATAGGAAATTATAACAGTTTTGGAGGCAGCTTTTTCCCCAAATACTTACTAAAACTAGTTAATTCTAACAAGAAAAAAAAACTTAACAAGAACTGAACCATCCAGGAGCGTAATTCAATACTCCCATCCTAAAAAAAACCTGGAGATACCCCCGCTGAATCCATCGTCCGGTATTGTTGGTACATTGAGCGCTCGCAGGGAGAGCTCCAATTCAACAATTGAGTAGTCGTAAATTAGCCGAGAACACATCAGAGTTCTGTTCCATTAGACATCCCACGGGAACGTAGCCAATCTGCTGCCTCTGACGGGTCAGTGAAGAACAGGGAGGAGCCGTTGCTGACAACCCGGAGACGTGCCGGGTAGATCATGGAGTAGATAATGTTCTTTTCCCTGAGTTGCTTCTTAACATCTTCAAATCTTGCCCGTTGTTTATGCAGCTCAACGGAGAAGTCTGGAAATATCGAGATTGTAACATCATTGAACTTGATGGGACTCTTGTCGTGCCAGCCGCAGGATAGCATCTCTGTCCTTACAATTAAGGATATGTGCCAGGAAAGGTCTGGGTGGAGCTCCAGGGGGAAGAGACTTGGTGGGGACTCTATGGGCTCTTTTCACCGAGAACATTGGAGAAAATGTATCTCCCAATGAGGATTTAAGCCAATCCTCTAGGAATTTTTCAGGCTGCTGGCCTTCTGTACGTTCCAGCAGGCCTATGATGCGGATGTTATTTCGACGCATTCTGTTTTCTAGGTCATCAGCCTTTTGTTTCCAGGCGTTCGTGGAGCCAGCAACTTTTGCCAACTTAGCCTCCATAGGTTTAATGGTGTCCTCCACCTGGGACACCCTTGTCTCCACTTCCGCCATACGTCCCTTCATAGCTTGCATGTCTTGCCTCAGACGCCCCACCTCAGTGTGTACGTCCTCTATTTGTTCAGAAAGGGACGTTCTAGTCAGAGATATAGCTTGCATTAATTGTGCAGATGCTTGCTTGAGATTCAGTTCATCTTGCTCAACCTCATCATTATCAGAAAGACGATTTTTCCCCCGCTGGGCTTGTGAGGAGTTATTCCTAAGAGATCTTGCACTGTCCTGGGCATCACTCCTTCACTCCTAGCAAACTCTTTTAGCTTGTCAGCTGCAGACGTGTTTTTTGAACGCTGCATGATTGACAGGTAAGTGATGGAGCAAGGCGGTCTAAATCAGATCTGTGACAGTGACCCGCGGCCACACCAGGGCTGTTGTATATGGTATACGGCGTTGCCGGGAGCCTCTATAACCAGGAGGCGCCCTAATGTACTGCCAGGAGGTGTTGGCTGAAAGTTTAATGGTGGTCCCTGCAGCAGGGAATGTCTTAGGCAGCGGTGATTACAGCGAGGGGACCTTAAGAGATCTCCAATTGAAAGGTACAGCTGGCCGAGCTATGATTGATATGGGAGCGCGGGGCTCAATTTTTCAGAGCTCACACCGCGCTGCCTCTTAGTCTATGGAGAGCGAGTATTTGCTTCCCAGCCACGCTGCGATGATGGGGAGCCGCGCCGCGTCCTCTGCTGCAGGAGCGCGCGCTTTAGTAATGGCCGCCATTCACAGACGCCTCCACCGCCGGTATGTGCCCCTCTTTTTATTTCCCCCCCGTCAGGCCAGGGTCTCGCAGCTCTCACCTGCCGGCGCCCAGTGCTTCCCGGGGATCAGGGAGGGATTTCAGCCGCAGTTGTTCACAGTGCCGCGCTGCCTGTGAGCTGAGCGTCCTCCTGGAAGATGGCCACCGTCACACACAGGGCCCACCACACCGCCGATCTTCTCTTGCCGGTACTCCCCTGTCACCGCTCCAGCTCACTACAGGAGCCAGCAGTCTATACCTTCAGGGGTCTCGGCAGCAGTGGGATATGGACTTACAAAGGGGTCTAATAGGCAGGATAGTGACAGGATATTAGGGAGCTCTCCCAGAACGCGTCTTTCTCCTCTCACTCCATAGCCATGCCCCCGTGGTAAAATTTCTTTGTTATTACCTGCGTGCGTTTGTGAAAACAACGGAAATTTGGCGAAAATTTTGAACATTTCGCAATTTTCCAACTTTTAATTTTTATGCCCTTAAATCACAGAGATATTTCACACAAAATACTTAATAAGTAACATTTCCCACATGTCTACTTTACATCAGCACAATTTTGGATCCAAAATTTTTTTTCGTTAGGGAGTTATAAGGGTTAAAAGGTGACCAGCAATTTCTCATTTTTACAACACCATTTTTTTTTTAGGGACCACATCTCATTTGAAGTCACTTTGAGGGGTCTATATGATAGAAAATACCCAAGTGTGACACCGTTCTAAAAACTGCACCCCTCAAGGTGATCAAAACCACATTCAAGAAGTTTATTAACCCTTCAGGAGTTTCACAGGAATTTTTGTAATGTTTAAAAAATAATGAACATTAACTTATTTTTCACAAAAAATTTATTCAGCTCCAATTTCTTTTATTTTACCAAGGGTAACAGGAGAAATTGGACTCCAAAAGTTGTGGTACAATTTGTCCTGAGTACGCTGATACCCCATATATGGGGGTAAACCACTGTTTGGACGCATGGCAGAGCTCGGAAGGGAAGCACCATTTGACTTCTTAAAGGGCCACTGTCACCCCCCCCCAGCCGTTATAAACTAAAAGAGCCACCTTGTGCAGCAGTAATGCTGCAGTCTAACAAGGCGGCTCTTTTAGTTTTTGATTCATTTATTACCTCAATAAAGCGTTTTAAAAATTGGCCACAAATACCAGATATTGTACCTGGAGGCGGTCCGAATCGTCCTCTATCAATCTCCCAACTGCCGTCACTCTTCTCTTCAGGGGCGATGGTCGCCGCCCCCTGAGCGCTGTTGCTACTTAAATCCGGCGCCAAAAGGATTGCAGGGGCCGGGGGGATGCAGAGCCTGGCTGGGAGGACAAGGTATGGGCTCTTATATACTACGTGGGCAGTGTTATATACTACGTGGGCAGTGTTATATACTACGTGGGCAGTGTTATATACTTACGTGGGCAGTGTTATATACTACGTGGGCAGTGTTATATACTACGTGGGCAGTGTTATATACTACATAGGCAGTGCTGTATACTACTATGTGGGCAGTGCTGTATACTACTGTGTGGCTGTGCTATATACTACTATGTGGGCAGTGCTATATACTACTGTGTGGGCAGTGCTAAATACTACTGTGTGGGCTGTGCTATATACTACTGTGTGGGCAGTGCTATATACTACTGTGTGGGCAGTGCTATATACTACTGTGTGGGCTGTGCTATATACTACTGTGTGGGCTGTGCTATATACTACTGTGTGGGCTGTGCTATATACTACTGTGTGGGCTGTGCTATATACTACTGTGTGGGCTGTGCTATATACTACTGTGTGGGCTGTGCTATATACTACTGTGTGGGCTGTGCTATATACTACTGTGTGGGCTGTGCTATATACTACTGTGTGGGCTGTGCTATATACTACTGTGTGGGCTGTGCTATATACTACTGTGTGGGCTGTGCTATATACTACTGTGTGGGCTGTGCTATATACTACTGTGTGGGCTGTGCTATATACTACTGTGTGGGCTGTGCTATATACTACTGTGTGGGCTGTGCTATATACTACTGTGTGGGCTGTGCTATATACTACTGTGTGGGCTGTGCTATATACTACTGTGTGGGCTGTGCTATATACTACTGTGTGGGCAGTGCTGTATACTACTATGTGGGCTGTGCTGTATACTACTATGTGGGCTGTGCTGTATACTACATGGCTGTTCTATAAACTACGTGGGCCATGTTATATACTATGTGGCTGTGCTATATACTATATGGGCTGTTATATGATACGTTGGCTGTGCTATATACTACGTGGCTGTGTTATATGCTACGTGGGCTGTTATATACTACATGGCTGTGTTATATGCGATCATGAATCGTGGTATGTGTTAAAGGGGGGGCCCACTGAGACTCTTTCGCCTGGGGCCCTCAAAAACCTGGAGCCGGCCCTGCTTATATGCCCCCCCATGCTGCTGGCAGGCACATGCTTCCCCCTCCCTGTGCTGCTGGCAGGCACATGCTCCCCCTGTGCTGCTGGCAGGCACATGATAAAATAAACAACTCACCTTCCCCTGATGGCACCGTGCTCACAGCTCCTCGGTTGCTTTCTGTGTCTGTGCTGACATCCGATCATGTGATCGGCACAGCACAGTGATGACATCACTGTGTGCCCAGGTCACATGATCCGATGCCTGGGAAACAGGAAGCGCAACCGAGGAGCTGTGAGCACGGAGCCATCAGGGAAAAGGTGAGTTAAGTGTTTGTTATTTTATCGTGTGCCTGCCAGCAGCACAGTGAGGGGCGTGTGCCTGCCAGCAGCACAGTGAGGGGCGTGTGCCTGCCAGCAGCACAGTGAGGGGCGTGTGCCTGCCAGCAGCACAGTGAGGGGCGTGTGCCTGCCAGCAGCACAGTGAGGGGCGTGTGCCTGCCAGCAGCACAGTGAGGGGCGTGTGCCTGCCAGCAGCACAGTGAGGGGCGTGTGCCTGCCAGCAGCACAGTGAGGGGCGTGTGCCTGCCAGCAGCACAGTGAGGGGCGTGTGCCTGCCAGCAGCACAGTGAGGGGCGTGTGCCTGCCAGCAGCACAGTGAGGGGCGTGTGCCTGCCAGCAGCACAGTGAGGGGCGTGTGCCTGCCAGCAGCACAGTGAGGGGCGTGTGCCTGCCAGCAGCACAGTGAGGGGCGTGTGCCTGCCAGCAGCACAGTGAGGGGCGTGTGCCTGCCAGCAGCACAGTGAGGGGCGTGTGCCTGCCAGCAGCACAGTGAGGGGCGTGTGCCTGCCAGCAGCACAGTGAGGGGCGTGTGCCTGCCAGCAGCACAGTGAGGGGCGTGTGCCTGCCAGCAGCACAGTGAGGGGCGTGTGCCTGCCAGCAGCACAGTGAGGGGCGTGTGCCTGCCAGCAGCACAGTGAGGGGCGTGTGCCTGCCAGCAGCACAGTGAGGGGCGTGAGCCTGCCAGCAGCACAGTGAGGGGCGTGAGCCTGCCAGCAGCACAGTGAGGGGCGTGAGCCTGCCAGCAGCACAGTGAGGGGCGTGAGCCTGCCAGCAGCACAGTGAGGGGCGTGAGCCTGCCAGCAGCACAGTGAGGGGCGTGAGCCTGCCAGCAGCACAGTGAGGGGCGTGTGCCTGCCAGCAGCACAGTGAGGGGCGTGTGCCTGCCAGCAGCACAGTGAGGGGCGTGTGCCTGCCAGCAGCACAGTGAGGGGCGTGTGCCTGCCAGCAGCACAGTGAGGGGCGTGTGCCTGCCAGCAGCACAGTGAGGGGCGTGTGCCTGCCAGCAGCACAGTGAGGGGCGTGTGCCTGCCAGCAGCACAGTGAGGGGCGTGTGCCTGCCAGCAGCACAGTGAGGGGCGTGTGCCTGCCAGCAGCACAGTGAGGGGCGTGTGCCTGCCAGCAGCACAGTGAGGGGCGTGTGCCTGCCAGCAGCACAGTGAGGGGCGTGTGCCTGCCAGCAGCACAGTGAGGGGCGTGTGCCTGCCAGCAGCACAGTGAGGGGCGTGTGCCTGCCAGCAGCACAGTGAGGGGCGTGTGCCTGCCAGCAGCACAGTGAGGGGCGTGTGCCTGCCAGCAGCACAGTGAGGGGCGTGTGCCTGCCAGCAGCACAGTGAGGGGCGTGTGCCTGCCAGCAGCACAGTGAGGGGCGTGTGCCTGCCAGCAGCACAGTGAGGGGCGTGTGCCTGCCAGCAGCACAGTGAGGGGCGTGTGCCTGCCAGCAGCACAGTGAGGGGCGTGTGCCTGCCAGCAGCACAGTGAGGGGCGTGTGCCTGCCAGCAGCACAGTGAGGGGCGTGTGCCTGCCAGCAGCACAGTGAGGGGCGTGTGCCTGCCAGCAGCACAGTGAGGGGCGTGTGCCTGCCAGCAGCACAGTGAGGGGCGTGTGCCTGCCAGCAGCACAGTGAGGGGCGTGTGCCTGCCAGCAGCACAGTGAGGGGCGTGTGCCTGCCAGCAGCACAGTGAGGGGCGTGTGCCTGCCAGCAGCACAGTGAGGGGCGTGTGCCTGCCAGCAGCACAGTGAGGGGCGTGTGCCTGCCAGCAGCACAGTGAGGGGCGTGTGCCTGCCAGCAGCACAGTGAGGGGCGTGTGCCTGCCAGCAGCACAGTGAGGGGCGTGTGCCTGCCAGCAGCACAGTGAGGGGCGTGTGCCTGCCAGCAGCACAGTGAGGGGCGTGTGCCTGCCAGCAGCACAGTGAGGGGCGTGTGCCTGCCAGCAGCACAGTGAGGGGCGTGTGCCTGCCAGCAGCACAGTGAGGGGCGTGTGCCTGCCAGCAGCACAGTGAGGGGCGTGTGCCTGCCAGCAGCACAGTGAGGGGCGTGTGCCTGCCAGCAGCACAGTGAGGGGCGTGTGCCTGCCAGCAGCACAGTGAGGGGCGTGTGCCTGCCAGCAGCACAGTGGGGGGCGTGTGCCTGCCAGCAGCACAGTGGGGGGCGTGTGCCTGCCAGCAGCACAGTGGGGGGCGTGTGCCTGCCAGCAGCACAGTGGGGGGCGTGTGCCTGCCAGCAGCACAGTGGGGGGCGTGTGCCTGCCAGCAGCACAGTGGGGGGCGTGTGCCTGCCAGCAGCACAGTGGGGGGCGTGTGCCTGCCAGCAGCACAGTGGGGGGCGTGTGCCTGCCAGCAGCACAGTGGGGGGCGTGTGCCTGCCAGCAGCACAGTGGGGGGCGTGTGCCTGCCAGCAGCACAGTGGGGGGCGTGTGCCTGCCAGCAGCACAGTGGGGGGCGTGTGCCTGCCAGCAGCACAGTGGGGGGCGTGTGCCTGCCAGCAGCACAGTGGGGGGCGTGTGCCTGCCAGCAGCACAGTGGGGGGCGTGTGCCTGCCAGCAGCACAGTGGGGGGCGTGTGCCTGCCAGCAGCACAGTGGGGGGCGTGTGCCTGCCAGCAGCACAGTGGGGGGCGTGTGCCTGCCAGCAGCACAGTGGGGGGCGTGTGCCTGCCAGCAGCACAGTGGGGGGCGTGTGCCTGCCAGCAGCACAGTGGGGGGCGTGTGCCTGCCAGCAGCACAGTGGGGGGCGTGTGCCTGCCAGCAGCACAGTGGGGGGCGTGTGCCTGCCAGCAGCACAGTGGGGGGCGTGTGCCTGCCAGCAGCACAGTGGGGGGCGTGTGCCTGCCAGCAGCACAGTGGGGGGCGTGTGCCTGCCAGCAGCACAGTGGGGGGCGTGTGCCTGCCAGCAGCACAGTGGGGGGCGTGTGCCTGCCAGCAGCACAGTGGGGGGCGTGTGCCTGCCAGCAGCACAGTGGGGGGCGTGTGCCTGCCAGCAGCACAGTGGGGGGCGTGTGCCTGCCAGCAGCACAGTGGGGGGCGTGTGCCTGCCAGCAGCACAGTGGGGGGCGTGTGCCTGCCAGCAGCACAGTGGGGGGCGTGTGCCTGCCAGCAGCACAGTGGGGGGCGTGTGCCTGCCAGCAGCACAGTGGGGGGGCGTGTGCCTGCCAGCAGCACAGTGGGGGGCGTGTGCCTGCCAGCAGCACAGTGGGGGGCGTGTGCCTGCCAGCAGCACAGTGGGGGGCGTGTGCCTGCCAGCAGCACAGTGGGGGGCGTGTGCCTGCCAGCAGCACAGTGGGGGGCGTGTGCCTGCCAGCAGCACAGTGGGGGGCGTGTGCCTGCCAGCAGCACAGTGGGGGGCGTGTGCCTGCCAGCAGCACAGTGGGGGGCGTGTGCCTGCCAGCAGCACAGTGGGGGGCGTGTGCCTGCCAGCAGCACAGTGGGGGGCGTGTGCCTGCCAGCAGCACAGTGGGGGGCGTGTGCCTGCCAGCAGCACAGTGGGGGGCGTGTGCCTGCCAGCAGCACAGTGGGGGGCGTGTGCCTGCCAGCAGCACAGTGGGGGGCGTGTGCCTGCCAGCAGCACAGTGGGGGGCGTGTGCCTGCCAGCAGCACAGTGGGGGGCGTGTGCCTGCCAGCAGCACAGTGGGGGGCGTGTGCCTGCCAGCAGCACAGTGGGGGGCGTGTGCCTGCCAGCAGCACAGTGGGGGGCGTGTGCCTGCCAGCAGCACAGTGGGGGGCGTGTGCCTGCCAGCAGCACAGTGGGGGGCGTGTGCCTGCCAGCAGCACAGTGGGGGGCGTGTGCCTGCCAGCAGCACAGTGGGGGGCGTGTGCCTGCCAGCAGCACAGTGGGGGGCGTGTGCCTGCCAGCAGCACAGTGGGGGGCGTGTGCCTGCCAGCAGCACAGTGGGGGGCGTGTGCCTGCCAGCAGCACAGTGGGGGGCGTGTGCCTGCCAGCAGCACAGTGGGGGGCGTGTGCCTGCCAGCAGCACAGTGGGGGGCGTGTGCCTGCCAGCAGCACAGTGGGGGGCGTGTGCCTGCCAGCAGCACAGTGGGGGGCGTGTGCCTGCCAGCAGCACAGTGGGGGGCGTGTGCCTGCCAGCAGCACAGTGGGGGGCGTGTGCCTGCCAGCAGCACAGTGGGGGGCGTGTGCCTGCCAGCAGCACAGTGGGGGGCGTGTGCCTGCCAGCAGCACAGTGGGGGGCGTGTGCCTGCCAGCAGCACAGTGGGGGGCGTGTGCCTGCCAGCAGCACAGTGGGGGGCGTGTGCCTGCCAGCAGCACAGTGAGGGGCGTGTGCCTGCCAGCAGCACAGTGAGGGGCGTGTGCCTGCCAGCAGCACAGTGAGGGGCGTGTGCCTGCCAGCAGCACAGTGAGGGGCGTGTGCCTGCCAGCAGCACAGTGAGGGGCGTGTGCCTGCCAGCAGCACAGTGAGGGGCGTGTGCCTGCCAGCAGCACAGTGAGGGGCGTGTGCCTGCCAGCAGCACAGTGAGGGGCGTGTGCCTGCCAGCAGCACAGTGAGGGGCGTGTGCCT
The DNA here is from genome assembly GCF_051348905.1 of Ranitomeya variabilis. Classification (NCBI taxonomy): domain Eukaryota; kingdom Metazoa; phylum Chordata; class Amphibia; order Anura; family Dendrobatidae; genus Ranitomeya; species Ranitomeya variabilis. The sequence goes on from NC_135237.1 coordinate 220,009,117, forward strand.
GCCAGCAGCACAGTGAGGGGCGTGTGCCTGCCAGCAGCACAGTGAGGGGCGTGTGCCTGCCAGCAGCACAGTGAGGGGCGTGTGCCTGCCAGCAGCACAGTGAGGGGCGTGTGCCTGCCAGCAGCACAGTGAGGGGCGTGTGCCTGCCAGCAGCACAGTGAGGGGCGTGTGCCTGCCAGCAGCACAGTGAGGGGCGTGTGCCTGCCAGCAGCACAGTGAGGGGCGTGTGCCTGCCAGCAGCACAGTGAGGGGCGTGTGCCTGCCAGCAGCACAGTGAGGGGCGTGTGCCTGCCAGCAGCACAGTGAGGGGCGTGTGCCTGCCAGCAGCACAGTGAGGGGCGTGTGCCTGCCAGCAGCACAGTGAGGGGCGTGTGCCTGCCAGCAGCACAGTGAGGGGCGTGTGCCTGCCAGCAGCACAGTGAGGGGCGTGTGCCTGCCAGCAGCACAGTGAGGGGCGTGTGCCTGCCAGCAGCACAGTGAGGGGCATAGAGTGACCAGGGGGGCATAGAGTGACCAGGGGGGCATAGAGTGACCAGGGGGGCATAGAGTGACCAGGGGGGCATAGAGTGACCAGGGGGCATAGAGTGACCAGGGGGGCATAAAGTGACCAGGGGGGCATATAGTGACCAGGGGGGCATGTGCCAACACAAGGATGAGGGACATATGATTTGTAAGACGGACACTGGCATTATAAGACAGACCCCATTTAACATAAAAAAAAATTTTCTCTTTTTCTTCACCAAATTTGGGGGTGCGTCTTATAATCAGTTGCGTCTTATAGTCCGAAAAATACGGTATATTTTAGCCCCCAGTTTTGTATTTTCCCACGGGTAACAGGAGAAATTGGACCCCAAAAGTTGTTGTCCAATTTGTACTGAGTATGCTGATACCCCATATGTTGGGGTAAACCCATTTGGGCGCACAGGAGAGCTAGGAAGGAAAGGAGCACTGTTTTACTTTTTCAACGCAGAATTGGCTGGAATTGAGATCGGACGTCATGTCGCGTTTGGAGAGCCCCTGATGTGCCTAAACAGTGGAAACCCTCAATTCTAACTGAAACCCTAACCCAAACACACCCCTAACTCTAATCCCAACCACACCCCTAACCCTAATCCCAAATGTAAATGTAATCCCTAGCCCTAACCCTAAAGAGAAAATGGAAATAAATACTTTATTTCTTTCATTTTTTTTTTATTTTTCCCTAACTAAGGGGGTGAGGAAGGGGGGTTTGATTTACTTTTATAGCGGGTTTTAGCGGATTTTTATGATTGGCAGCCGTCACACACTAAAAGACGCTTTTTATTACAAAAAATATTTTTTGCGTTACCACATTTTGAGAGCTATAATTTTTCCATATTTTGGTCCACAGAGTCAAGTGAGGTCTTGTTTTTTGCGGGACGAGTTGACTTTTTATTGGTAACATTTTCGGGCACGGGCCATTTTTTGACAACTTTATATTCTGGTTTTTGTGAGGCAGAATGACCAAAAGCCAGCTATTCATGAATTTCTTGGGGGGGGGGGGGGGGGGGGGGGGGGGGGGGGGGGAAGTGCTTATACCATTCCACATTTGGTAAAATTGATAAAGCAGTCTTATTCTTCGGGTCAGTATGATTACAGTGATACCTCATTTATATAATTTTTTTGTGTTTTGCCGCTTTTATACCATAAAAACTATTTTATAGAAAAAATAATTATTTTTGCATTGCTTTCTTCAGAGGACTATAACTTTTTTATTTTTTTGCTGATGACGCTGTATGGCGGCTCGTTTTTTGCGGGACAAGATGACGTTTTCAGCGGTACCATGCTTATTTTTATTCGTCTTTTTGATCGCGTGCTATTCCTCTTTTTGTTCGGCGGTATGATAAAGCGTTGTTTTTTGCCATGTTTTTTTTTTACGGTGTTCACTGAAGGGGTTAACTAGTGGGACAGTGTTATAGGGCGGGTGGTTACGGATGCGGCAATACTAAATATGTGTACTTATACAGTTTTTTTTTTTTATTTAGATAAAGGAATGTATTTATTGGAACAATTTTTTTAATTATTATTTAGGATTTTTTTTTTTTTTTTTTTTTACACACACATCTGAATATATATATATTTTTTTACTTTATAACATTGCCCTGGGGGGGAAGGGGGGCATCATGTTATAGTGACAGATCGCTGATCTGACACTTTGCTGTGCACTGTGTCAGATCAGCAATCTGACGTGCACTTCTCCTGGCTTACCAGGCCACCTCCCTGCAGGATCCGGAAGTAGCCCCGCGGCCATTTTGGATCCGGGGTCTGCAGGGAGGAGACGCTCTGTACAAGGTGAGCACATCGCCTTGTACCGAGGGTCTCAAGGTTAGCCCGCAGGGAGCCCCCCTCGCTGAGCAATGCTTCCCTATACCACTGGAACGCTGCGATCATGTTTGATCGCAGTGTGCCAGGGCTTAATGTGTCGGGGGCGGGTCCGTGACCGCTCCTGGCACATAGTGCCGAATGTCAACTGTGATTGTCAACTGACACCCGGCCGTGCTCCCCCTGTCAGCGCGGCCGATCGCTATGACATACTATCCCGTCCCTGGGAATTAAGTCACAGGTCACCTTGACGGGATAGTACGTCAAAGGGAATTAAGGGGTTAAAATATACACTGGAACGTTTTACTTGTGAACACCATGTTAGAGATGTACATTGCATCACTAAAGACATTGAGGGCAGGTTAGTATCAACAAATGAATTGACAGGCTCCCCTTAACCCCTTTACTCCCGAGGCCGAGGGTGGTTTGCATGTTAATGACCAAGCCAATTTTTACAATTCAGACGACTGTCCCTTTATGAGGAATAACTCTGGAATGCTTCAATGGATCTCAGGATTGTTTTTTCATGACATTGTACTTCATGTTAGCGGTAACATTTCTTTGAGATGACTTGTGATTATTTGTGAAAAAAAAGGAAATTTGTGGAAAAATTTAGCAATTTTTCAACTTTGGATTTTCATACCCTTAAATCACAGAGATATGTCACACAAAATACTTAACATTTACATCAGCACAATTTTGGAACCAAATATTTTTTGGAGATCACGGCGGCCATTTTCCTGAAGCCGAGATGCGAACTCTGCTTCAGGAAAATGGCCGCCGCGATCTCCATCTGCACATGCCCGGCATCCCGCGGCCATTTTCCTGAAGCCCTGGGAAGCAGAGCACTCCATCTGCGCACGCGCGGCCTCAGGGAGATGGCCGCCCCCACCGATAACCAGGGGAATAGCACAGGTCGCGCTCTTTTTTGGCCGTTGCGCAGTGCATTCGGCTGCTGCGCATGCGCAAACCA